>NW_027254201.1:5860950-5873450 GCF_044704955.1 Pristiophorus japonicus | reverse complement strand
TGTCTCGCTGTCCCTCTCCCTCTCTCTCTCTGCCTGTCTCGCTCTCGCTCTCTCTCTGTCTCTCTCTCCGTGTCTCTCTCTTTCTCTCTGTCTTCCTCTCTGTCTCTCCCTCTCTCTCTCTCGCTCGCTCTCTCTCTCTGCCTTTCTCTCTATCTGTCTCGAACTATTTCTCTCTTTCTCTCTACCTTCTCTGCTTTTCTCTCTCTCTGATTGTCGGTCTATCTCTCTTTCCTTCTCTCTCTCTATCTCTCTCTCTCCTTCTCTCTGTCTCTATCTCAGTCCCTCTCTAGCTCACTCTTTCTCTTCCTGGCTCTGTCTCTCTATTTCTCTCTCTCTCTGTCTCTCTGTCTGTCTGTCTCCTTCTCTGCCTCTCTCTCTCTCGGTCTCTGTAACACGAATCCTGGTATAAAATGGCCACCACCACATCTCATGTAAAATGGCTGCTCAATCTCAAACAAAACTAATCCCACTGCTCCGCTCTCTCCGCTTAGACCTGTTTCAATCCCCAAACTAATCCCACTGCCCCGCTCTCTCCCCAAAGCCCTGTGTCAATACCAGAACCTATGCAGGAAGAGAGACAGATAGAGAGAGACACACACAAACACATTGTCTCTCCCTCTCTGTCTCTGTCTGTCCCTCACTCTCTGTTTTTCTCTCTCTCGCTCACTGCCTGTCTCCCAGTCTCTGTCTCTCTCTCACGAAGAGTTTCACTTTATCTCTCTGTCTCTCTCTATCTATCTCTATCTCTCTCTCGCAATCTTATGCTCTGTCCCTCACTCTCAATCGTTGTCACTATCTCTACCTCTCTCTCTATCTCTGTCTCTGTCTCTCTCCCTCTCTGTCTTTCTTTGTCACTCTGTCCCTCTCCCTCTCTTTCTCTCTATGCCTGCCTTGCTCTCGCTATCTCTCTCTCTGTCTCTGTCTCCATGTCTCTCTCTGTCTCACTCTCTCCCTCCATCTCTCTCTCTCTCTCTCAATCTCGATCTGTGTGTATCTCTCTCTCACTCTTTGTCCAGCTGTCTCACTGTTTTTCGCGTTCTCTACTCTCTCTCTCTGCCTCTCTATTTGTCTTTCCCTCTGTCTCTCTCCCTGTCTCTCTGTTTGTCTCTCTGTCTTTCTCTCTGTCTCTGTGTTTCTCTCTCTCTCTCTCTCGCTCTCTCCCTCTCTCTCTCTCTCTCTCTCTCCCTCTCTCTCTCTCGCCCTCCATCTCTCTCCCTCTCTCTCTCCTCTCTCTCTCTCTCTTCTCTCCCTCGTTCTGCCTATCTCTCTCTCTCTCTCTCTTTCTCTCTCTCTCTCTCTCTCTCTCTATCTCTATCTCTCACTCTTTCTGCCTTTCTCTCTATCTCTCAGTCTCTGTCTCACTCTCTTTCCCTCAGTTTATCTGTCAATCTTTCTGACTCTCTCACAGGCGTCCTCTCTCTCTCTCTCTCTCACTTGATCTACCTCTTATTCTCTGTCTCTCTCTCTCGCTTTTTATTTTTCTCTTTCTCTCTCTCTGTCTGTCCCTCGCTGTCTCATTCTCTCAATCTCTCTCTCTCTCTCTCTTTCTCTCTGTCCCTCTGTCAATTTGGCTCTCTCGCTCTGTCTGTCTGCCTGTCTCTGTTTCTCGCTATCTGTCTGTTGATCTCTCTCGCTTTGTCTCGCTCTGTGTGTCTTTCTCTCTCTCTCTCTTTATGAATATCTCTCTCACTGTTTCTCTGTCTCGCGCTCTCTCTCTATTTCTGTCTCTCTCTCTCTCCATCTGCCTCTCATTCTCTCTGTCTCTCTCTCGCTTTTTATTTTTCCCTGTCTCTCTCTCTCTCTCTCTCTCTCTCTGTCTCTCTCTCTCTCTCTGTCTCGCTTCTCTATTTCTGTCTCGCTCTTTCTCTGTCTCCCTCTGTTTCTCGCTATCTCTCTCTCTCTCTCTCGCTATCTTACGCTCGATCCCTCACTCTCAATCGTTCTCTCTGTCTCTCTATATCTATCTCTATCTCGATCTGTCTCTGTCTCTCTCCCTCTCTGTCTTTCTTTGTTTCTCTGCCCCTCTCCCTCTCTCTCTCTCTGCCTGTCTCGCTCTCGCTCTCTCTCTGTCTCTCTCTCCGTGTCTCTCTCTTTCTCTCTGTCTTCATCTCTCTCTCTCTCTCTCTCTCGCTCGCTCTCTCCATCTGTCTTTCTCTCTATCTGTCTCGAACTCTCTCTGTCTTTCTCTCTACCTTCTCTGTTTTTCTCTCTCTCTCTGTTTGGCGCTCTATCTGTCTTTACTTCTCTCTCTATCTATCTCTCTCTCTCCTGTTAGAGGTATGCCACAGGAATCGGTGCTGGGACCACAACTGTTTACAATATACAGAGATGACCTGGAAGACGGGACAGAGTGTAGTGTCACAGAATTTGCAGATGAAACAAAGATTAGTGGGAAAACGAGTTGTGTAGTGGACACAGAGAGGCTGCACAGAGATTTAGATAGGTTAAGCGAATGGGCTATGGTTTGGCAGATGGAATACAATGTCGAAAAATGTGAGGTCATCCACCTTGGTGAAAAAACAGTAAAAGGGAATATTATTTGAATGGGGCGAAATTACAACATGCTGCTTTGGAGGGAGCTGGGGGTCCTTGTGCATGAATCCCAAAAAGTTAGTTTGCAGGTGCAGCAGTTATTCAAGAAGGCGAATGGAATGTTGGCCTTCATTGCGAAAGGGATGGAGTACAAAAGCAGGGAGGTCCTGCTGCAACTCTACAGGGTATTGGTGAGGCCGCACCTCGAGTACTGCGTTCAGTTTTGGTCACCGTACTTATGGAAGGATATATTAGCTTTGCAAGGGGTAAAGAGACGATTCACTTTGCTGATTCCGGAAATGAGGGGGTTACCTTATGATGATAGATTGAGTAGACTGGGTCTTTACTCGTTGGAGTTCAGAAGAATGAGGGGTGATCTTACAGAAACATTTAAAATAATGAAGGGGATAGACAGGATAAAAGCAGAGAAGTTGTTTCCACTGGTCGGGGAGACTAGAACGAGAGGGCACAGCCTCAAAATGCGGGGCAGCCAATTTAAAACCGAGTTGAGAAGGAATTTCTTCTCCCAGAGGGTTGTGAATCTGTGGAATTCTCTGCCCAAGGAAGCAGTTGAGGCTAGTTCATTGAATATATTCAAATCACAGATAGGGAGATTCTTTACTAACAAGGGAATTAAGAGTTATGGTGAGTGGGCGGGCATGTGGAGCTGAGTCCACGGCGAGATCAGCCGTGATCTTGTTGGCTGTCGGAGCAGGCTGGAGGGGCTAGATGGCCGACTACTGTTCCTAATTATTATGTTCTTATGTTCTTATTCATGTTGGGGAAGTCCAGAACCAGGGGTCACATTCTCAGGATAAGGGATAAGCCATTTTGACCCGAGATGAGGTGAAACTTCTTCAGCCAGAGATTGGTGAACCTGTGGAATTTTCAACCACAGAAAGTTGTTGAGGCCAATTCACTAAATATATTCAAAAAAGAGTTATTTGTAGTCCTTTCTACTCTGGGAATCAAGGAGTATGGCGAGAAAGGAGGAATGGAGTACTGAAGTTGAATGACAGCTATGAAATCATTGAATGGCGGTGCAGGCTCGAAGGGCCGAATGTCCAAATCCTGCACCTGTTTTTTATGTTTCGATGTTTCTATATCTTTCTCTTCCTATCTCTGTCACTCTCTCTCTCTAACTTTCCTTCTCTCTCTGTCTCTCTCTATGTCTCTCTATGTCGCTCTATATGTCTCTCTCTCCCCCTCTCTATAGATATCTATCTCACTCTATATCTCTCTATCTGTGTCTATCTCTCTGTCTCTCTCTGTCTCTCTCTTTATCTCTGTATTTCTTAGTCGTCCACCGTTTCACTCTCTCTCTGTCTCTCTCTCTTTCTATGTCTGTCTCTGTCTCTCTTTCTCACTCTCTATCTTTTCTATCTTTGCCTCTCTCTCTCTCTCACTCTCTCTCACTCTATCTGTCTCTCTCCCTCTCTCTCTGTCTCTCCCTCTGTCTGTCTGTCTGTCTCTATCTCTGTCTCTCAATCTCTCTGCCTCTCTCTCTCTCGCTCTCTGTCGCTATCTCTCTCTGTTTCTCTCTCTCACTCTGTCTGTCTCGGTCTCCGTCTTGCTCTGTCTCTCGCGTTCTCTCTCTCAGTCTCTCTCGCTCTCTGTCTCTGTCTCTCTGGTTGTCTGCCTCCCTCTCTGTGTCTCTCTCTCTGTATGTCTCACGTTCTGTCTCTCTCTATCTCTGTCTTCTCACTCTCTGTCTGTCTCTCTCTCTCTCCGTCACTGTAATATGAATTCTGGTATAAAATGGCCACCACACATCTCATATAAAATGGCTGCTCAATCTCACACAAACTAATCCCTCTGCCCTACTCTTTCCCCATAGTCCTGTATCAATGCCAAACTAATCCCACTGTCCCGCTCTCTCCCGATAACGCTGTATCAATCCCAAACTAATTCCACTGCCCCGCCCTCTCTCCTCAGATCTCTATCATTCCCAAACTAATCCCACTACCCTACTCTCTCCCCTTCGCCCTGTATCAATCCCCAAACTAATCCCACTGCCCCGCTCTCTCCCCTTATCAATTTATCAATCCACAAACTCATCCCAATGCCCCGCTTTCTCCCCATAGCCCTGTATCAATCGCAAACTAATCCCACTGTCCTGCTCTCTACCCTTACTACTATTTCAATCCCAAACTAATCCCACGACCCCGCTCTCTCCACATGCCCTCGTATCAATCCCAACCTAATCACACTGCCTCCCCACACTCTCCCAATAGCCCTGTCTCAATACCCCAAAAATCCCACTGCTCCGCTCTCTCCCCGGAGCATTGTGTCGATACCAGAAACTACGCAGAAAGAGAGACCGATAGAGAGAGAGACACATAAATACACTTTCTCTCCCTCTCTATTTCTGTCTGTCTCTCACTTTCTGTCTTTCTCTCTCTCTCGCTCTCTGTCTGTCTCCCTCTCTCTGTCTCTCTCTCACGATCAGTCTCACTTTATCTCCCTGTCTCACTCTATCTCTCTCTCTCTCTGTCTCTCAATTTCTCTCTCTCTCTCTCTCTCTCTCTGTCGCTCTCTCTCTCTCTCTCTCTCTCTGTGTCATTATGCCTGTCTGTCTCCCTCTGTGTCTCTATATCTCTCCCTCTCCGTTCTCACTCTCTCGCTCTCTCTCTCTCTCGCTCTCTGTCTCTGTCGCTTTGTCTATCCGTCTCTCTGTGTTTCTCTCTCTCTGACTCTCTATCTCTCTATCTGTCTTTCTCTCTGTCTCTCTGTTTCTCTTTCTCTCTCTGTCTCTCTCTCTCTGTCACTCTCTTTCCATCTCTCTGTCTCTCTCCATCTGTGTATCTCTCTCTCTCTATCTCTCCCTGTCCGCCTACCTCTGACTCTCTCTCTCCATCTCACATTCTCTCTTTCTCGCTCTCTGTCTCACTCGCTTTCTCTCTCTCATCCTCTTTATTTCTCTTTATCTCTCTCTCTGTGTCTCATTCTCTCTGTCACTTACTCTGTGTGTGTCTCTCTCTATCTCGCTACCTCTCTCTCTGTCTCTCTCCCTCTCTGTCTCTCACTCTCTATCGCTCTCTCTGTCTCTCGCTCTCTCTGACTCACTCTCTCTCTCTTTCTCTCTCTCTCTCTCTCTCTCTCTCTGTGTTTCTCTCTATCTCTCTGCCTCCCTAGCTCTCTGTGTTTCTCTCTTTCTGTCTCTTACTCTCTCTATCTCTCTGTCTGTCTGTCGCTTTATCTCTTTCTCTTTGTACCTCTCTCTCTCTCTCTCTCTCTCTCTCTGTCCGTCTGTCTATCTCTCTCTGTCTCTCTTTCTGTCATTCACTCTATCTCTATCTCCATCTATCTCTATCTCTCTGTCTCTCTCTCTTTATCTGTCTCAGGCTCTCTATCTCTGTCTCTCTGTCTCTCTATCTCTCTCCCTCGTTCTGTCTTTGTCTCTCTCGATCTCTCACTCTCTGCCTATCTAGCAAACTATGTCTTTCTCTTTCTCTCTCTATCTCTGTCTCTCCCTCTCTATCTCTGTCTGTCTCTCTCTCTCTTCTCTCTCTCTCGCTCTGTCTGTCTGTCTGTGTGTGTGTTTGTCTATGTTGTCTGTCTCCATCTCTGTCTCTCTTTGTTTCTCTCTCTCCCTCTCGCTCTCTCTCTCTCTCTATCTATCTCTCTCTCTCTCTCTGTCTCTGTCTCTGTCTCACTCTCATTCCTTCTGTACCTCTCTCACTTTTTCTGACTCTGTCACAGCCGGTCTCTCTCTCTCTCTCTCTCTGCCTCTCTCTCTCTCTCTCTCTCTCTCTCTCTGCCTCACTCTATCTCCATCATTCCCTCTCTCTCTCTCTCTGTCTCTCGCTGTCTCCAATCCCTCAGTCTTTCTCTCTCTGGCTCTCTCTCTCCCTCTCTCTATCCCTCTCTCTGTCTGTATGTCTCTCCCTCTCGCTCTGTTTGTCAGCCTGTGTCTGTCTCTCTCTTTCTGTCTGTTGATCTCTGTCTCTTTATGTTTCTCTCTCTCTCTCTGCATTTCTCTCTAACTGTTTCTCTGTCTCGCTTTCTCTCTCTCGATATCAGTCTCATTCTTTCTCGATCTGTCTCGCATTCTCTCTGTCTCTCTCTCTCGCTTTGTATTTTTCTCTGTCTCTCTGTCCCTCTCTGTCTCTCTCGCTGCATATCTCTCTCTGTTTCGCTCTCTGTTTCTGCTTCGATCTTTCTCTCTCACTCTCTGTCTCTCACTAACTCTATCTCTTTCTCTCTCTCGCTATCTTAAGCTCTGTCTCTGACTCTCTCTCGTTCTCTATATCTCGCTCTCTCTCTCTCTCTGTCTGTCTCTCTCACTTTATCTGTGTGACTCTGTATGTCTGTTTCCCTCACTGTGTCTCTCTCTGTTTCTCGTGCACTTTCTCTCTTCTCTGTCTCACTCGCTTTGTCTATCTGTCCCTGTATTTTTTTCTCTCTGACTCTCTCTCTGTCTCTCTATCTGTCTTACCCTCTGTCTCTCTGTATCTCTCTTTCTCTGTCTTTCCCTCTCTCTCTGTTACTCTCTCTCTCTCTCTCTCTCTCTCTGTCTCTCTCGGTTTCGGAATCTGTAACAACATTCCTGGTGTACAATGGCCAATGTGATGCATGTGGAACTCAGATCACTGACTCGACAAGGAATTGTTTTGTTGTAATTGCTGTCTCTTTAGTCCTTTGTTGTAAACTCCAGAGTGCCGCTCAGGTGTGGTGGGCAGCCTCTATACTTTGTCTTGCAGGTACTTTCAGGTCTCCCACCACCGCACCCTCAGTGACGCACCATTGTACTATTCGATTTAATGTCACTGGACAATACATAAAATCTCACCCGCCCCCCACCCCCCCCCGCTACTCCCAAGCAGTTCCAAAAGCCATTGCCAGTAACCTCGGCCTTGTTCGTCCCGCTTGGTTTGTTAGCGTAAGTCCATGACCATCCACTTCTATCTTCCCCCATCCCCATGTAGAGATTATGTTGTATTTGCAGTCCTTACATGGGTGTTGAAGTGCACGAGTATAACCTCCAACAGAACGCAGGTACACAAAGACGGTACATTTGTATGGTACATATGATATATGGTACAGATATTATGTCAAAAGGTTGCAGGTGCACTGAAGAGTTATTTAATCCCAGCTCCACTGGGTGAGGTACGGTGGCAGTGTACTGTCCCTTTTTGCCTGAGGCGATGGCTGTGCTGAGACAGGGTATCGCAACTAGTGCGTTGAATCTGTTCTCAGTAGTCGCCTGAGTGGTTCATCTGCAGCCGCTGAACCATTGCATGAAGCACATAAAATCGGAAGTCGCATTCGCCCCTTCGGCATGTTAGTCCAGGTCCCATTAAACCTATTACTTCTACCTTGTGGTATTAACTCTTTTCGTGAATCATTCATATCCATCATTGTAAACACCGTAACCATTCAGCATCAAAATATCACTTCATATCCTAAATCACTTCATCATACAAATCACGTTACACATTTAGACTCGCTCTTGTCTTACAAAAGTACTTTTGTGGGGACCGCCAACGGTGTAAGGCCCTTTTAAGACTTTCGGTGCATTTCCCTTTTAAGACGACATCTTGTGGTTCCCACGAGACTTCCCTTGGGCGCTGCGATTTTAGCATTTTGTACTGCTTGCCTTTGTTCTTTGCAGCCACGAGGCTCGCTACCATCTTGAGCTCGCTGGCCTGACGTTTTGCTGCAGTTCAGAAGGGATAGAAGGGATAAAGAAGAGAAAAAAAAGAAAAACGGCCACGATCATGACTGATACTGCAGCCGGATACTGCAGCCGCCGGAACGGCTCGTCCTGCCGCCGCCGCTCAAAACCAGGATCTGAGCGAGAAGAGGAACGTGATGAATGACTCCCTGAAGCAGATCAAGAGTACGGGCGCCTCCGGCTCATCCATACCCCCACGACGGTCCCCAGGGGAAAGTGGGAAGGAAGGCGAAGAAGGCAGCAGCCAAGAAATCTCCAGAGTTATATCTCTTGATGTCATTGTCAATCAGAATCAGCGCTCCGTTTTTAAATCTTCCCACCTGCCCACTAGCGAGTATTTCAGACCTCTTGTAATTTACGTACTCACGTTTTAGGGCCCTAGCACCAAGCCTAACAGCTCGTTCTTGTTCTGTTCACCAGATTCTTCCACCGTACTGGTAGAGCCGGCTAAGGATGGTGTCGAGCAGCCGTCCCTCGCACTCGCCCTCGCTGGCACCACTCTCGCCCATCGCACAACACGCCGCTGTGGTCCCAGTAACTGCTGCCTCTCCCGTGGCCGCCGTGGCCGCCGCTACCACCGCCCGACCTTTTCTCCGCACGGCACCCGCCCCGCCCCGTTTACCGGCCGTCGATTGGTTTGCCTTTCAGCAAGTGCTCTTCCAGGGTCTGCTCGCCTGTGTGTGGCTTCTTTCTCCTCCAGTCCGGTCGGCGCTGCTCTTTGGGTACACGGGGGACAGCGGTCTGTGGAGGGAAGAAGTCTTCCCAGCTCCCACGGACCTTCCCCATCCATCTCCTGCCGATCAGCATCGGCCCATCGCCTGCAATGACCCATAAGGTTAAACGGTGCATCTCGCCCCCGTGAGATGCCTGCACATCCACTCTGCCGAAGACAGTAATGAGTTCCTTGGTGTAGGTACGCAGCTTCGGCGTGACCAGGATCAGCTTGGGACGTACAGCGACATAATCCACAGTTTATCAAAAGTTCTCTTTCTCATCAACGATGGACCCGATCCAGTGTCCACTTCCATACTCACTGGAATTCCGTTAATCTTGAACTCCATAATCACTGGAGCAGAATTGTCGGTGCACATGTATAGTCGAAGCACCTCCTCTTCTTCTGCCTGCTCCTCCCTGGATAGTGGATCATCTACCATTTGCTCAGCGACATGGTATGTCCTGTTTCTTTTGCACATGTGCTGAAAGTGGCCTTTCGTGTGGCAGGTATTGCACGTATACTCCGCAAACCTGCACCGGTGAGCCCAATGACTTCCTCCGCAGTGCCAGCATGGTGCTAATTGAATTAGATCCCTTCGGCGGTCTCTGAGATCCAGGACACCGAGATCCGTGCTCTCTGCCCTGAGCAGAGCCACGTTCTGCAGTTTTGTCCATGGCCGGCACTATTCTGTGGAAAGTGTCTGCCGCGTTCGAGACTGTGTGGATCATCGGCCTGGTGCTGCAAGTCGATGCCATAAATGTCCGGCTGATAGTTATGGCTTGCTTCAGGGTAACTGTAGGTACATGGGATAGCTGCTTGTGAAGGAGCCCCTCATGGCCAATCCCCATAACAAAACCGTCTCGCAATCCCTCGTCAAGGTGTGTGCCAAAATTACACGGCGCCGCGATTCTCCTGAGGTCCGCAGCATATTTGGTGACATCCTGCCCTCTGGTCTGCAGTTTAAGTAGAATTTGTGCCGGGCCATTAGGATGCTCTCCTTCGGTGTCAGTTGGTCACGAATGAGTGCGATCAGCTGCTCATATGACTTGTCCATGGCGCTCGCGAGTGCCAGAAAATCCCTGACGAGAGAGTAAACCTCATCGCCACAACTGGAAAGCAATATTGCCTTACGCTTTGCTATCATTGCATCCGTATCCGCTGTCAGGTCGTTTGCTGTGAAGTCGTACTCAAGCCTTTCCGTGAAGGCCTCCCAATCATTGCCCACCGTAAAATATTCTGGCACGCCCAGTATAGCCATGGTTGAGTGATGTTCATCCGTGTCCTTGTCGCCAATGTAATGTATGTAGTAAACAAATCACTGACTCCACACGGTCTGGTGTTGTCGTAACTGCTGTGACATGAGACCTTTATTGTGTAACGGCAGAGTGCCATTCAGGTGTGCTGGGTAGCCTTTTATATTGTGTCTCGCAGGTGCTCTCGGGTCTCCCACCAAAGTGCCACCTGTGGCGCACCATTGTATTTCTACATTTAATGTATCTGGACAATACATAACAGCCAACACGCATCTCATGTAAAATGGCTGCTCAATTTCACCCTAACTAATCCCACTGCCCCGCTCTCTCCCCATAGCTCTGTATAAATCACCAAACTGATCCCACTACCCCACTCTCTCCTCATAGCCCTGTATCAATCCCAAACTAATCCCACTGCTCAGCTGTCTCCCCATAGCCCTGTATGAATCCCCAAACTAGTCCCACTGCCCCGTCTCACCCCATAGCCCCGTATCAATCTCCAAATTAATACCACTGACCCGCTCTCTCCCCATACATTGTATCAATCCCCAAACTTATCCCACTGACCCGTTCTCTCCCCATTCCATGTATCAATCCCAGAATCTGTTCAGAAAGATAGTGAGGCACATACACACAGACTCAGATATGTATCTATATAGAGATATACAGAGAGAGAGAATGAGAGAGAGAGAGACTCTCTCTCGCTCTCTGTATATCGCTCTCTCTCTCTCTCTCAGTCTCTCTGTCTGCCTTTCTCTCTGGCTCTCTCTATCTCCCTCTCTCTGTCTCGCTCTCTCTCTATCTGTCTCTCTCTGTCTCTCTGTCTCTGTCTGTCTCCCCTTCTGTCTGTCTGTCTGTCTTTCTCTGTCTCTCTCGCTGTCTCTCTCTCTCGCTCTCACTCTTTCGGTGACTATTTTTCTCTCTCTCTCTGTCTATCTGTCACTCTTTTTCTCTCTCGGACACTCTCTCTCTACATCTCTATCTGCCTTTCCCTCTATCTCTCTGTTTCTCTGTCTCTCTCTCTCTGTCTCTCTCTCTCGCTATGTCTGTCACACTCTCGCTCTCTCTCTCTCTCTCTCTCTCTCTCTCTCTCTCTGTCTCTCTTTCTCTCTCTCTCTCTTTGTCTCTGTCTCACTCTATTTCCCTCTGTCTCTCTCTGTCACTCTTTCTGACTCTCTCAGATGATCTCTCTCTTTCTGTCTGTCTCTCTCTCTCTCTCTCTCTCTCTGTCCCTCTCTCTCTCTAACACTCTCTCTCTCTCTATCTCTCAGTCTGTCGATTGCTGTCTCTCTCGCTCTCTCTCCCCACCATTCCCTCTCTCTCTGGCTCTCTCTTTCTCGGTATCTCTCTGTCTCACTCTATGTATCGCTCTATAACTCTCTCTCTCTCTCTCTCTCTGTCTATCTCCCTCTCTGACTCTCTCTCCCTCGCTCGCTCGCTCTCTCTGTCTCTCTCTTTCTATCTTTATCTGTCTCTCTCTGTCCCTCTCTCTCTAAATCCCTCTCTCTATGTCTCTCTGCCTGCCGATCTCTGTTTCTCTCGCTCTCTCTCCCCATCATACCGTCTCTCTCTCTCTGTCTCTCTCTTTCTCGGTATATTTCTGTCTCACTATCTGTATCTCTCTATTACTCTCTCTCTCTCTCTCTCTCTCTCTCTCTCTGATTCTCTCCCTCTCCCTCTCTCTCGCTCTCGCGCTCGCTCTCCCTGCTCTCCCTCTATCTTTCTCTATCTCTCTGTCTCTCTTTCTCTCTACCTGTCTCTGTTTTTCTCTCCCTTTGACTGTCGCTCTATCTGTCTATCCATCTCTCTCTCTCCCTGTCTCTCTCTCTCTGTCTGTCTCTCTCTATCTCTTTCTCTCTGTCTCTATCACAGTCTCTGTCTTGCTCTATCTTTCGCTTCCTCTCTCTGTCTTTCTCTTTCGATATCTCTCTCTCTCTGTCTTTCCTTCACTATCTGTCTCTCTCTCTCCTCTCTCTCTCATTCTGTCTCTCTCCCTGTCTATATATCTCTATCACACTCTGTCTCTCTCTATCTCACTCTCCCTCTCTCTCTCTCTCTCTCTCGCTGTCTTTATCGCTGTCTTTCTCAGTAATCCGCTCTGTCTCACACCAGCTCTCTCTTTCTCTGTCTCTCTCTCTCTCTCTCTCTCTCTCTCTCTCTCTCTCTCTCTCTCTCTCTCTCTCTCTCTCTCTCTTTGTGTCTTTCTCTCTCTCTCTGTCTGTCTGTCTCGCTCTCTCTCTCGCTCTTTGTCACTCAGTCTCTGTTACACGAATCGTGGTATAAAATGATCTCCACACATCTCATGTAAAGTGACTGCTCAATC
>NW_027254201.1:4790950-4795950 GCF_044704955.1 Pristiophorus japonicus | reverse complement strand
TCTCTCGCTCTCTGTTGCTCTCTCTCTGTCCCTCTTTCTGTCTCTCTCTCTCTCTCTCTCTGCCCCTCTCTCTCTGTATCTCTATCTCTACCTCTCGCTGTCTGCCTATCTCTGCATCTCTTTAGCTCTGTCTCTCTCTCTCTGTCTCTCTCTCTCAGTCTCCCTGTCTCTCTCTCTCTCTTTTTCGCTCTCTCTCTCTGTCTCTCTCTCACTGTTTTTCACTCTCACTCTATCTCCATCTGTCTCTATCTCTCAGTCTCTCTCTATCTACCTGTCTCTCTCTCTCTATCTGTATCTCTCTATCTCTATCTCTCTCCCTCGCTCTGTCTCTGTCTCGCTCTACATTTCTCGCTCTCTGTCTATCTGTCGCTCTATCTCTTTCTCTTTCTCTCTAACTGTGTCTGTCTCCCTCTCTATCTCTGTCTCTCTCTCACTCTCTTCTCTCTCTGTATGTCTCTCTCTCTCTCTTTCGCTCTCTCTCTGTCTCTCTCGGTTTCTGACTCTGTAACAAGAGTGCTGGTGTAAAATGGCCAATGTGATGTATGTAGCACTCAGATCACTGACTCCACAAGGTCTGGTTTTGTTGTAATTGCTGTGACTTTAATCCTTTATTGTTAATTCCAGAGTGCCCCTCAGGTGTAGTGGGCAGCCGTCTCTACTCTGTCTTGCAGGTACTTTCAGGTCTCCCAGCACCGCACCCTCAGTGACGCACCATTGTACTTTTAAATTTAATGTAACTGACAATACATAACATCTCACTCGCCCCCCACCCACCCCGACACCCAAGCAGTTCCAAAAGCCATTGCCAGTAACCTCGGCCTTGTTCATCCCGGTTGGTTTGTTAGCGTGAGTCCATGACCATCCACTTCCCTCTTCCCCCACCCCCATGTAGAGATTATGTTGTATTTGCAGTCCTTACATGGGTGATGAAGTGCACGATTATAACCTCCAACAGAAAGCTGGTACACATAGACGGTACATTTGTATGGTACATATGATATATGGTACAGATATTATGTATTATGTCAAAATGTTGCAGGTGCACTGAAGAGTGATTTAATCACAGCTCCACTGGGTGAGGTACGGTGGCAGTGAGAACCCTTTTTGCCTGAGGCGATGGCTGTGCTGAGACAGGTTATCGCAACTAGTGCGTTGAATCTGTTCTCAGTAGTCGCCTTAGTGGCTCATCTGCAGCCGCTGAACCATTGCATGAAGCACATAAAATCGGAAATCGCATTGGCTCCTTAGGCATGTTAGTCAAGGACCCATTAAACCTATTACTTGTACCTCGTGGTATTAACTCTTTTCGTAAATCATTCATATCCATCATTTTAAACACAGTAATCATTCAGCATCAAAATATCACTTCATATCCTAAATCACTTCATCATACAAATAACGTTACACATTTAGACTCGCTTTTGTCTTACAAAAGTACTTTTGTGGGTACCGCCAACGGTATAAGGCCCTTTAAGACATTCGGTGCTTTTCCCTTTTAAGACGCCATCTTATGGTTCCCACGAGACTTCCCTTGGGCGCTGCGATTTTAGCATTTTGTACTGCTTGCCTTTATTCTTTGCAGCCACGAGGCTCGCCACCATCTTGAGCTCGCTGGCCTGACGTTTTGCTGCAGTTAAGTAGGGATAGAGGGGATAAAGAAGAGAAAAATAAGAAAAACGGCCACGAACATGACTGATACCTCCGCCGCATAATGCAGCCGCCGGAACGGCTCGTCCTGCCGCCGCCGCTCAAACCGAGAATCTGAGTGAGAAGAGGAATGTGATGAATGACTCCCTGAAGCAGGTCAAGGGCACGGGCGCCACGGGCACATCCAAACCCCCACGACGGATCCCCAGGGGAAAGTGGGAAGGAAGGCGAAGAAGGCAGCAGCCAAGACATCTCCAGAGTTATATCTCTTGATGTCACTGTCAATCAGAATCAGCGCTCCGTTTTTAAATCTTCCCACCTGCCCACTAGCGAGTATTTCAGACCTTTTGTAATTTAAGTACTCACGTTTTAGGGGCCTAGCACCAAGCCTAACAGCTCGTTCTTGTTCTGTTCACCAGGCTCTTCCACCGTACTGGTAGAGCCGGCTGAGGATGGTGTGGAGCAGCCGTCCTTCGCACTCGCCCTCGCTGGCACCACTCACGCCCATCGCACAACACGTCGCTGTGGTCTCAGTAACTGCTGTCTCTCCTGCGACCTCCGTGGCCGCAGCCACCACCGCCGACTTTTTCTGCGCACGGCACCCGCCCCTCCCGGTTTGGCGGCCGTCGATTGGTTTGCCTTTCAGCACGTGCTCTTCCAGGGTTTGCTCGCCTGTGTGTGGCTTATTTCTCCTCCAGTTCGGTCGGCGCTCCACTTTGGGAACACGGGGGACAGCGGTCTGTGGAGGAAAGAAGTCTTCCCAGCTCCCACGGACCTTCCCCATCCATCTCCTGCCGATCAGCATCGGCCCATCGCCTGCAATGACCCATAAGGTTAAACCGTGCATCTCGCCACCGTGAAATGCCTGCACATCCGGTCTGTCGAGGACAGGAATGAGTTCCTTGGCCTAGGTACGCAGCTTCGCCGTGACCAGGATCACCTTGGGACGTACAGCTGGGTTAATCCACAGTTTATCAAAAGTTCTCTGACTCATCAACGATGGACCCGATCCAGTGTCCACTTCCATACTCACTGGGACTCCGTTAATCTTGAACTCCATTATCACTGGAGCGGAATTGTCGGTGCACATGTATAGTCCAAGCACCTCCCCTTCTTCTGCCTGCTCCTCCCTGGATAGTGGATCATCTACCATCTGCTCTGCGACACGGTGTGTCCTGTTTCTTTTGCACATACGCTGAAAGCGGCCTTTCGTGTGGTAGGTATTGCACGTATACTCTGCAAACCTGCACCGGTGAGCCAAATGACTTCCTCTGTAGTGCCATCATGGTGCTAATTGAATTAGACCCCTTCGGCGGTCTCTGAGATCCAGGACACCGAGATCCGTGCTCTCTGCCCTGAGCAGAGCCACGTTCTTCAGTTTTGTACATGGCCGGCACTTTTCTGTGGACAGTGTCTGCCGCCTTCGAGACTGTGTAGATCATCTGCCTGGTGCTGCAAGTCGATGCCATTAATGTCCGGCTGATGGTGATGGCTTGCTTCAGGTTAACTGTAGGTACATGGGATAGCTGCTTGTGAAGGAGCCCCTCAAGGCCAATCCCCATAACAAAACCGTCTCGCAATCCCTCGTCAAGGTGTGTGCCAAAATTACACGGTGCCGCGAGTCCCCTGAGGTCCGCAGCATATTTGGTGACATCCTGCCCTCTGGCCTGCAGTTTTGGTAGAATTTGTGCCGGGCCATTAGGATGCTCTCCTTCGGTGTCAGTTGGTCACAAATGAGTGCGATCAGCTGCTCATATGACTTGTCCCTGGCGCTCGCGAGTGACAGGAAATCCGTGACGAGACAGTAAACCTCATCGCCACAACTGGAAAGCAACATCGCCTTACGCTTCGCTAACATTGCATCCATGTCCGCTGTCAGGTCGTTTGCTGTGAAGTCGTACTCAAGCCTTTCCGTGAAGGCCTCCCAATCATTGCCCACCGTAAAATCTTCTGGCGAGCCAAGAGTAGCCATGGTTGAGTGATGTTCATCCGTGTCCTTGTCGCCAATTTAATGTATGTAGTGCACAAATCACTGACTCCACACGGTCTGGTGTTGTCGTAACTGCTGTGACATTAGTCCTTTATTGTGTAACGCCAGAGTGCCATTCAGGTGTGGTGGTCCGCCTTTTATATTCTGTCTCGCAGGTGCTCTCGGGTCTTCCACCAAAGTGCCACCTGTGGCGCACCATTGTACTTATACATTTAATGTATCTGGACAATACATAACAGCCAATACGCATCTCATGTAAAATGGCTGCACAATCTCACACTAACTAATTCACTGCCCCGCTCTCTCCCCATAGTCCTGTATGAATCCTCAAACTAATCTCACTGCCCGCTCTCTCCCCATAGCTCTGTACAAATCCCCAAACTCATCCCACTGCCCTACTCTCTCCTCATAGCCCTGTACCAATTCTCAAACTAATCCCACTGACCCGTTCTCTCCCCATTCCATGTATCAATCCCAGAATCTGTTCAGAAAGAGAGACAGATAGTGTGGCACATACACACAGACACACATATGTATATATATAGAGATATACATAGAGAGAGAGAGAGAGTGAGACTCTCTCTCGCTCTCTGTATATCGCTCTCTGTCTCTCTCAGTCTCTCTGTCTGCCTTTTTCTCTATCTCTTTCTATCTCTCTCTCTCTGTCTCGCTCTCTCTCTATCTTTCTCTCTCTGTCTCTCTGTCTCTGTCTGTCTCCCCTCTCTGTCTTGCTGTCTCTCTCTCTCTCTCTCTCGCTGTCTCTCTCTCTCGCTCTCACTCTCTCTCTCTCACTCTTTCGGTGACTATTTTTCTCTCTCTCTGTCTATCTGTCTCTCTGTTTTTCTCTCTCGGACGCTCTCTCTCTACATCTCTATCTGCCTTTCCCTCTATCTCTATGTTTCTCTGTCTCTCTCTCTCTGTCTCTCCCTCTCGCTATGCCTGTCACACTCTCTCTCTCTCACTCTCTCTCTCTCTGTCTCTCTTTCTCTCTCTCTTTGTCTCTGTCTCACTCTCTTTCCCTCTATCTCTCTCTGTCACTCTTTCTGACTCTCTCAAATACTCTCTCTCTCTCTCTCTATCTCTCTGTCTGTCGATTGCTGTCTCTCTCGCTCTCTCTCCCCATCATTCCCTTTCTCTCTCTGGCTCTCGCTTTCTCGGTATCTCTCTGTCTCACTCTCTGTATCGCTCTATAACTCTTTCCCTCTCGCTCTCTCTGTCTATCTCCCTCTCTGACTCTCTCTCCCTCGCTCGCTCGCTCTCTCTGCCTCTCTCTCTATCTTTATCTCTCTCTCTCTGTCCCTCTCTCTCTAAGTCTCTCTCTCTCTATCTCCCTCTGCCTGCCGATCTCTGTCGCACTCGCTCT
>NW_027254201.1:4753450-4783450 GCF_044704955.1 Pristiophorus japonicus | reverse complement strand
AAGGGTTATGTAGGGTCTTTAGCCCTCCTTCCAAAAGGTACCAACGCACTCTGATCTATTAAGAAAATCGTTTCTGATTTACAAGCCCATTATGCATGTTTGGTTGCAGTAGAATTCATTAATAGCTTGTAGTTCTTCATGTAGATAAATCTGTTTAAAAATATAACTAATAAGAAATGTGTGGGATATATACGAACTGCAAAATATGCGGTAATACTTCAGAAACGTCACTCAGTTACATGGTTATGCATCGACAACCTAACCAAAAGCCCAAGGAGATCTGAAAGGGGCATATGTATTCTTGCAAATTGAATTAATTTTAAAGTTGTCAACGTATTAACCCTATCCCTCATTCACCAGATCAATATCTGCACAAGCAACAGGGACATTGCCATTCGTATGGTGCTGAAATCCTGAACGACCACGTAAGTAAGTAGAATATTACTCATAATGCAAAAAACCACCTCGCAAATAAAAATGCCATAGCTTTTTAGTTCAGACTATTACAGAGAATAGAAGAAAACCGACCCGAATTTCCAACTGCAATCACCTCCATTAATACACATGTTCTTCTTGTACCAATACCACCACACGTAACATGTCAGAAATGAAGCACTTATTCACAAGTGCAGATAAAAACATACACAATGTGCTTCACCGAATTAAAAATAAAATGCAGGGAACGCTTTGTGTTAACGAAAATCACGATTCATCTTTCTTCCTGTCTTGGGAAACAATCAGAATAACATCGAAATTGTTTTAACAAGGTGTAGTAAAGATATTAATTTACGAATTTCTCTTCTCATATTTTTCGCTGAATGCATGAGGTACTCCTGATTAATTAGTGGGAAATAAACCTCATTATACTCTCAGTTTTTAATCTCATATTTCAAAAATATATACCCAACCGAAATTGTTATGTTATCAGTTTAATCAAAGTAATTTGTGTGTTTCTCTACAAACAATTGTGGAATCTTCTAACGTAACTGCCTGCCATGTTTATACACATTTACATAATTCTTATTTCTTTTAACATTCTACTGGACGTATAAGAGGAAATCTAATTCATATTTTTACTCGGACTTGTTTAGAAGATGGAAAGAAATCCCAAATAAAATAGTTCACAATTGCAAAACAGAGAGAAATAGAGAGAATGCTTTAATCTTAAACGAAAATGCTAGAACTACTCAGCAGATAAGGCAGATAAATCTCCTAAATCTCTGAGGGGGCTTGAAAGGGTTGATGCAAACAGGAAGTTTCCTCTCGTAGGGGGGGGGTCTGGAACTAAGGGGCATAGTTTCAGAATAAGGGGTCGCCCATTCAAAACGGAAATGAGTAGGAATTTCTGATCTCAGAGGGTCGTGAACTTTTGGACTTCTCCACCTCAGAGAGCTGTGGAGGCTGGGTCATTGTATATATTTAAGGTGGAGATAATCAGATTTTACAACGATAAGGATTATGGGGAGCCGGCAGGAAAGTGGAGCTGAGGCCAATATCTGATCAATCATGATCTTATTGAATGGCGCAGCAGGCTCGAGGGGCAAAATGGCCAACTCTTGCTCTTAAATCCTACGTTCCCATGTTACGTTAACTGTCAAATCATTTCAAAGTCATTTCAAAATAATTTCACTTTACTTGAGGCGTCTGATTTAGAATGTTCATTTTAACGTGTACTTGCCATTTTGGAAACAGTAAGACGGACATTAGAGCAAAGGTTACGTTAATGTCAAACAGCAAAGAAAATATAAATTCTGGAAGCACAATATCGAAATGAAACGTGAACCCGACGTGATTTAAACTTGCAGCCTTCTGATCTGGTGTCAGACACGCTACCTTTGCATCACGAGGTCGAAAATGCAGGCAGCGGATGTTTGCACACATGAAGGTTCCTCAAACACAGATTTATTTATGCTGCTTATGTGGAATAAAAAGACGTAACAATCCCCGCCCACTCCCACGGGAATCACACAGCATCAGAAGCAGCGCTCGCCTATCAGTCACCCTCTCACGCTCGCTTTCATCACCTGCTTCCAGCAGACTGCAACAAATCGAGAAAGTTAGAGAGGCAGAGAGGTTTTCGGAGGTAATTCCAGATCTTCTGGCCCAGGCAGCTGAAGGCACGTCCATTAATTATTGAGAAGTTATAATTGGGAAAGCTCAAGAGCGCAGAATTTGAGGAGTGCAGATACCTCGGTGGCTTGTGAGGCTGAAGCAGTCGACAAGTCTGTTCAAAAGAAAGAATGACTATCACACTGAAGTCAATGAGAATCAGTGAGGAGAAATTCCGCTGGCTGGAGTGATACCTAGCAGAGAAGAAGATGGTTGGTGGTTGTTGGAAGTCAATCATCCCAGCCCCAATACATTGCTGAAAGAGTTCCATAGGGCACTGTCCTACGCGGAACCCTCTTCAGCTCCTTCATCAATGATCCTCCCTGCCACATGAAGTCAGAAGTGGTTATGTTCACTGAAGATTGCACAGAGCTCAGTACCACTCAGAGCTCCGCTGATAATGAAGCATCCCATTCCCACATGCAACAAAACCTGAATGACATTTAGGCTTCAGCTGATAAGTGGCATGTAACATTCGTGCCATGCACTTGCTTGGCAATGCCTATCTACAAGAAGCAAGGGTTTGACGACCGCTCCTTGGCATTCAACTGCATTACCATAAAAGAATCCCCCGCGATCTACATCCTGTGGGTCATCTTTGACCAGAAACGTGACTGGACCTGCCACATAAATAGTGTGGCCGCAAGAGCATGTCGGAGGCTGGGTATTCTGTGGCGAGTGTCTCATCTCCTGACTCTCCAAAGACTTCCCACCAGCTACAATGCACATGTCAGCATATTGGCGGAATACTCTCCACTTTCCTCAATGAGTGCAGCTTCAATTCCACTCCAGAAGCTCGACAACATTTAGGGCAAAGCAGTAGCGTGATTGGCACAACACACCACCTTAAACTTTCGCTCACTCTGTCACCAACGTAACGTGGCGGCATTGTTTGCCATCTACAACATGCACTGCGGCTTCTCACGAAGGTTTGTTCGGATGCACCTCCCAAACCCTCCTCTACCCCTTAGAAGGACAAGGGCAGCAGGTTCAAGTTAACACTATGATGTAGAAGGCACTCCGCATCCTCCCGCAAGTAAAATGCGATCCTGACTTGGAAGTATTTCACCATTCCTTCATCCTGCATGGGCCATAAATCCTGGAATTCCTTCCCGAACAGCACTGCAGGAGCACATTCACCACACAAACTTCAGCGGTTCAAGCAGGCGGCCCACCACCACGTTCTCAAGGGCAATAAGGGATGGACAATAAATGCTGGCTCTGCCAGTGACGTCCACATGCCATGAACTAATATTTGAAAAAAAAAATTTCAGAGTCTGGCTCAAAATGTTCATTTATGGTGAGACAAAAATCTGGTCAATTTTTTCAAATTTAACTGGCCAAGTTACTGCTGCCATACACCGAAATTGGAATCAGTAATGAAGACAAAATCCCATGGTCCTCTTTTTCAGATTCAACGCAATAAGTTTTTAAATAACGTGGAAAAATGTTACAGTGAAACGGTTTCGAAATGAAGTGTGACTTGTATTTGTGCTTTTAATTAAACTTTGTGGTTTCTGCCTCCCGTTCGTATCTCTTCTTCCTCTGTTGAATGAAAAGGAGCGTTTTGACATTGACTGGACTGCACTGCTCCTGATATTTCTGAGCTCATTGCTTATATTGAGTTGTTTCTCGCCTTGTGATCAGTGCCAGCTTTAGCTCAGCGGTTACTTCGCAGCACAAACTTCCTCAGAAGTTCGAATCTGTCTCACTGCGGGTGCTGCCTGGCGTTTTTGTTGTCATTTCCAATCCCCTTCTTTGACACCGAAACAATTGTTCTTAACATAGCAGTGCGATATTTTTAATGCACTCCTATATTGAGTCACACAACCTTTCATATCACAACAGCTACCTGGGTTCCATTCCCGGTTTGGGTAGTAACTTTGATATCACCTTTTTTAATTAGAGTCAATTGATTTTATTAAATTACATGGAAGAAACGCAGCATTTCACAAGGGTGTCAAAATAAATTAGATTTTAATTAAAAATAATAAATTTCGGAAGTGCAATTCAAACCAAAGCCTCTGGAGGAGACAGCGACCTGACTACGGCACTTTCGAACGCTCAGCAATACTGACGGTGGAATATGCACTTGTAAGTTATTACTTCAGAAATGTTCACACCAGCCGCTTGGTCAATGCTCTGGAAGGCCCAGTGACAAGTATATCATCTCCGCCCAGTGTCTGCTGAGCCTTTGCTCGGTGTATGGGGAGGTTTGACCCGGGTCGGTGGTATCTTGCCTTCTTGGGATGGACACTCACCCGCTGAGCTCTGGAACTCGGGAAGAGTGAATTATTAATCAGTTGCTTCAGTGTTTGAAATGTGGCGTTGATCTGCTGATATTAGCCAATAGCTTTGTTTAGCAGAATGAAAGACATGCTGTCATGGTCACTGAGAGACAGACAAAACTTCAACAACAGAACTTTAATACTTCTTGAAAATGTAATCATTGAGAACGTTTTATCCCCGATTTGATTTTAAAAACAGTCTGTTTCCAGGTGACTGGTTTCAAATGTTCATTGCTCATGCAAATTTGATCAGCACACAGAGAGAAGTGTTCAGCGAGCAGCTCAAATGCTGAATCCATTTCTCTGCAAAAAATTGCTTTGACAAACATTTCTCTGACTGTACATAACAACAATGATCGTTTACATGTCAATAAACTCACCAATTTCTGCGACTGCTCAAAATCTTCTGAATGAGATGACTCGAAATGCTATCTTAGATCAGGTCCTGTGAAATCAGATAGGATTATTGAAGAATCTCATCGTAAAGGATCCCCTTGGGATCAGAGTAATGCTGAATTTCAAATTCAGATGGAGAGCGAGAAAGTTCGACCAAAAACCAGCATACCAAACTTCGGGAGAAGAAATTCCTTCTCAACTCGGTTTTAAATTTGCTCACCCCGTTTTGTGAGGCTGTGCCCCTAGTTCCCGTCTCCCCGATCAGTGGAAACAACCTCTCAGTCTCTATCTTGTCTATTCCTTTCATTATTATACATGTTTCCAGAAGATCACCACTCATCCTTCTGAACTCCAACGAGTAAAGACCCAACTACTCAATCTATGATCATAAGGCAATCCCCTCATCTCCGGAATCAGTCGAGTGAATCGTCTCTGTACCCCCTCCAAAGCTAGTATATCCTTTCTTAATTAAGTTGACCCAAACTGCATGCAGTACTTCAGGTGCGGCCTCGCCAATACCCTGCACAGTTGCAGCAAGACCTCCCTGCTTTTGTATTCCTTCCCTCTCGCAATTAAGGCCAACATTCCATTCGTCTTCCTGATTACCTGCTGCACTTGCAAACTAAATTTTTGGGATTCATGAACAAGGACCCCCAGTTCCCTCTGCACCGCAGCATGTTTTAATTTCTCCCCATTCAAATAATATTCCCTTTTTCTGTTTTTTTTCCCAAGGTGGATGAACTCACATTTTCCGACATTGTATTCCATCTGCCAAACCTTTGCCCATTTGCTTAACCTAACTAAATCTCTTTGCAGCCTCTCTGTGTCCTCAACACAATCCACTTTCCCATCAATCTTTGTGCCATCTGCAAAACCTGTTAAAGTACACTCTTTCCCTTGTTCCAGGTCATCTATCTATATTGTAAGTAGTTGTGGTCCCAGCACAGATCCCGGTGGCACACCACTAACCACCGATGTCCAACCCGAAAAGGACCCATTTATCCCGACACTCTGCTTTCTATTCGCCAGCCAATTCTTTATCCATGCTAATACATTTCCTCTGACTTCACGTAAATTTATCTTCTGCAGTAACCTTTTGTGTGGCACCTTATCGAATGCCTTTTGGAAATCTAAATACACCACATCCATCGGTACGCCTCTATCCACCATGCTCGTTATGTCCTCAAAGAATTCCAGTAAATTAGTTAAACATGATTTCCCCTTCATGAATCCATGCTGCGTCTGCTTGATTGCATTATTCCTATCTAGATGTCCCGCTATTTCTTCCTTAATGATAGCTTCAAGCATTTTCCCCACTACAGATGTTAAACAAACAGGCCTATTGTTACCTGCCTTTTGTCTGCCCCCTTTTGTAAACAGAGGCGTTACATTAGCTGCTTTCAAATCCGCTGGTCACCTCCCCAGAGTCCAGAGAATTTTGGTCGATTATAACGAATGCATCTGCTATAACTTCCGCCATCACTTTTAATACCCTGGAATGCGTTTCATCAGGAACAGGAGATTTGTCTCCCTTGAGTCCCATTAGCCTGTCCAGCACTACCCGCTAGTAATTGTCTCCAGGTCCTCCCTTCCCACATTCCCATGACCAGCAATTTTTGGCATGGTATTTGTATCTTCCACTGTGAAGACCGAAGGAAAATAATTGTTTAAGGTATCAGCCATTTCCACATTTCCCATTAATTAAATCGCCCTTCTCATCTTCTAAGGGAGCAATATTTACTTTAGTCACTCTTTTCCGTTTTATATATCGGTAAAAGCTTTTACTATCTGATTTTATGTTTTGCGCAAGTTTATTTTCGTAATCTATCTTTCCTTTCTTTATTGCTTTCTTAATCATTCTTTGCTGTTGTTTAAAATGTTCCGAATCTTCTAGTTTCCCACTAACGTTGGCCACCTTCTAGGCATTGGTTTTTAATTTGATACTCTCCTTTATTTACTTTGTAATCCACGGCTCGTTATCTCTCTCTTACCACCCATCTTGTTCGCTGGAATATATTTTTGTTGAACAATATGAAAGAGCTCCTTAAAAGTCCTCCACTGTTCCTCAACTGTGCCAGCGTTTCGTCTGTGTTTCCAGTCTACTTCAGCCAACTCTGCCCTCAGCCCACTGTAATCCCCTTTTTTTTAAGCAAAGTACGCTGGTTTGAGACACTACTTCCTCACCCACAATCTTTCTTACAAATTCAACCAAGCTGTGATCACTGATTCCGAGAGGACCTTTTACTAGTAGATCGTTTATTATTCCTGTCTCATCACGCAGGACCAGATCGAAGATAGCTTGATCCCTTGTAGATTCTGTAAAACATTGTTCTAAGTAACAAACCCGTATGCATTCAATAAATTCCTCCTCAAGGCTACCCCGTGCGATTTGATATGACCAATCGATATGTAGGTTAAAATGCCCCATGATTACTGCCGTTCCTTTTAAACATGCCTACATTATACACTTGATTATTGCCCGCCCCACCGTGAAGTTATTATTTGGGGGCCTATAAACTACGCCCACTAGTGACTTTGTCCCCTTACTATCTCTAATCTCCACCCAAAATGATTCAACATTTTGTTCATTAGGGCCAAGACCGTCTCTCACAACTGCCCTGATATCAAAAGAACATAAGAACATAAGAATTAGGAACAGGAATAGGCCATCTCGCCCTTCGAGCCTGCTCCGCCATTCAACAAGTTCATGGCTGTGGACTCAGCTCCACTTACCTGCCCGCTCCCCGTAACCCTTAATTCCCTTATTGGTTAAAAATCTATCTATCTGTGATTTGAATACATTCAATGAGCTAGCCTCATCTGCTTCCTTGGGCAGAGAATTCCACAGATTCACAACCCTCTGGGAGAAGACATTTCTTCACAACTCGGTTTTAAATTCGCTCCCCCGTATTTTGAGTCTGTGCCCCCTAGTTCTAGTCGTCACGACCAGTGGAAACAATCACTCTGCTTCGATCTTGTCATCCCTTTCATTATTTTGAATGTTTCGATAAGATCACCCTTCATCCTTCTGAACTCCAACGAGTAAAGACCCAGTCTGCTCAATCCTTTATTAACAGAGCTACCCCACCTCCTTTCCCTTCTTCTCTATCTTTCCGAATTGTCAGATACCCCTGTATGTTTAATTCCCAGTCTTGGCCACCCTGCAACCACGTTTCCGTAATGACCATCAAATCATACCCATTTGTAATGATTAGTGCCGTCAACTCATTTATTTTATTTCGAATGCTGTGTGCGCTTAGGTGGAGTGTTTTAATACGAGTTGTTATACCATGATTTCTACTTTTGACCCCTCCTGCAGCCCCTTTACATTCATACATATTGTCCCTTCCTATCACCTTGCGGTTTACACTTACCCCAGTGCTGCTCTGCTCTGTTGCCTCCTGCCTTTTGCATTCTTTCTTGAGGTACTGTTCATCTGAGCTCTCACCCACTCCAACGAGCTCAGAGCCCTCTCTTAGGTTCCGAATACTCCTTGCATTGAGGCACCGAGCTTTCATGCTTGTCTTTTTATTACACTTTGACCCTTTAGACTTTTGCTGCACAGTGTCCCTTTTTGTTCTTTGCCTTGGGTTTCTCTGCCCTGCACTTTTACTCATCTCCATTCAGTCTTTTTCTTCTCTCTCCATTTTGTTTCCATCTGTCTCACTATATTGGTTCCCTTCCCCCTGCCATATTAGTTTAACTCCTCCCCAAAAGCACGAGCAAACACTCCCCCGAGGACATTGGTTCTGGTCCTGCCCATGTGCAGACCGTTTGGTTTGTACTTTTCCCACCTACCCCAGAACCGGTTCCAACGCCACAGGAATTTAAATCCCTCCCTGCTGCACCACTGCTCAAGCCACGTATTCATCTGAGCTATCCTGCGATTCTTGCTCTGATGAGCACGTGGCACTGGTAGCAATCCCGAGATTTCTACTTTTGAGGTCCTACATTTTAATTCAGATCCTAGCTCCTTAATTTCGTCTTGTAGGACCTCATCCCTTTTTTTTACCTATATCGTTGGTACCAATGTGCACCACGACAACTGGCTGTTCACCCTACCTTTTCAGAATGCCCTGCGTCCGTTCAGAGACATCCTTGACCCTTGCAACAGTGATGCAATATACCATCCTGGAGTCTCGATTGCAGCCGCAGAAATGCCTGTCTATTCCCATGACAATTGATTCCCCTATCACTATCGCTCCCCCACTCTTTTTCCTGACCTCCTGTGCAGCAGAGCCAGCCACGGTGCCAAGAACTTGGCTGCTGCTCCCTTCTTCTGATGAGGCATCCCACTCAACAGTACTCAAAGCGGTGTATCTGTTTTGCAGGGGGGTGACCACAGGGGACCCCTGCATTACCTTCCTTACACTTCTCTTCCTGCTGGTCTTCCATTCCCTATCTGGCTGTGGACCATTCACCTGCGATAAGACCAACTCGCTACACGTGCTACTCACATCATTCTCAGCATCGTGGAATATCCAGAGTAAATCCACCCGAAGCTCCAATTCCGCAACGAGGACCGTCAGGAGCTGGAGGCGGATACTCTTTCCGCACACGTCGTCGTCAGGGACACCGGAATTGTCCATGAGTTCCCACACGGTACAGGAGGAGCATATTACGTGACCGACAACTCCTACTATTATCTAAAACTTAGATACACTTAAATTGGCAACAACAATGGTAAAGTTTGATTACTGTTATAAAGTGAAAAAAGAAAAACTACTCACCAATCACCAGCCAATCACTTAACCCCTTGGCTGTGACGTCACCTTTCTATTTATTTCTACTTATTTTTTGCCTTCACACTGTAGCTGCACAAGCACGCCTCCTCCTCGACGCTGCGTGAACTCCTGAACTCACGGCCTTTTTATAGGCCTCCGACCCACGGATTGTCGCCTCCTACTCTACGCTGCCTGAACTCCTGGACTCATGGCCTTTTTATAGGCCTCCGACACCGGACTGTCGCCTCCTCCTCGACGCTGCCCGAACTCCTGAACTTCCGGCCTTTTTATAGATCTCCGACCCCGGACTGTCGGCTCCTCCTCGACGCTGCGTGAACTCCTGAACTCGCGACCTTTTTATAGGCCTCCGACCCAGGACTGTCGCCTCCTCCTCGTTGCTGCCCAAATCCTGAACTCGCGGCCTTTTTATTGCCCTCCGACCTCAGACTGTCGCCTCCTCCTTGACGCTGTGGAAACTCCTGAACTCGCGGCCTTTTTATAGACCTCCGACCCCGGACTGTCGCCTCCTCCTCAACTCTGCCCAAACTCATGAACTCGCGGCCTGGATAACCTCTTGTAACCCGGCTGCTATAATGGCTAGTACTGCAGGGAAGCGAATACGACCAGGGTGATCTCCTGGATTATTTACATCATCTGGATGTGTCGGAGTGTAATTTTCCCAGAATTGGCCTGGTTTCTAACTGACTTTTGCATCTTCCATGGATCCCATTGCTCTGTTTGGGGTGGAGTGTCGAATGTTTCAGTGTCAGGGGTTTTACAATTGTGTGGGATGGACTGGTTGGACTGGTCCTCTTTATATTTCCTCCATTGTTCATAGGTTTATGCAGAACTTTCAGTTCTGCTTACCGAGGGCCGCGTGGCTTTTATTTGGCCAGCATGGAGACGCTGGCCAAAACGGCCTCCTTCTGCGCTTTAAATTTCTACGTTTCTATGTTTCCACAATGAGGTTCGCTTTCTGCCCCCATCCCCATCTACCAGGCACCCTCCCCCCGCAAGAACCATGCTCCCATTTCCCGCACCCCCGACAGAAGCAGGATCTCTCTACCCGCCCTCCCCCAACAACCAGGCTCTCTCTCCCCGCCTCCCAACAACCAGGCTCTCTCACCCCAACTCCCAACAACCTGTCTCTCTTTCCCCCCTTGCCCAACTTTAAGGTTCTCGCTTCAAGCCCCCCACTCTAAACAACCATTATCTCTCTCGCTCTTCCCCCCTCCACCAACAACCACGTTCTAGCTGTTGAATAAGTACGGAGTGGTTTGAAGTCTTCAGCGAGAAACGGCACAGCGCCGTATTCTCAAGGGCAATTGCGTATGGATAACAAGTACCCAGATTGCATGCGCATAGCAACATAGAAACATAGAAAATAGTTGCAGGAGTATTCCATTCGACCCATCGAGCCTGCCCACTATTCAATAAGAACATGACAGATGATTCACCTCAGTACCCGTTTCCTGCTTTCTTTCCATACGCCTTGATCCCTTTAGCAACAATGGCTATATCTAATTCTCCAACGAACTGGCATCAACAAATCTCTGCGTTAGGGAATTCCATAGGTAAACAACTCTCTGAGTGAAGCAATTTCTCCTCCTCTCACTCCTAAATTGCTTACCCCTTATCCTTATATTGTGTCCCATGCTTATGGAATTCCCCAACATCGGGAACATTCTTCCTGTATCTAACCTCTCCTGTCCCGTCAGAATTGTATATGTTTTTATCAGCTGCCGTCTCATCCTTCTAAACTCCAGTGAATAAATGCCAAGTCGATCCACTCTCTCCTCATATGTCAGTCCAGCCATCCCGGCAATCAGTCTGGTGAACCTTCGCTGCACTCGCACAAGAGCAAGCATGGCTTTCCTCTAATTAGGAAACCAAAACTGAATACAATATTCCAGGTGAGGCCTCACCAAGGCCATGTACATCTGCAGAAAGACTTCCCTACTCCGATACTCAAATCCCTAGCTATGAAGGTCAACATAGCAGTTGCCTACTTCACCAACTGCTGAATCCGCATGCAGGCTATCAATGAGTGATGTACCATGACACCCAGGTCTCGTTGCACCACCCCTCTTCCTAATCTGCCGCCATTCAGATAATATTTTGCCTTCGTGTTTTTTCTCCCAAAGTGGAAAACCTCACATTTATGCACATTACACTGCATCTGCCACTCAGCAAACCCGACCAAGTCACTCTGTAGCTTCTTAGCTTCCTCCTCGCAGCTCCCACCGCCACCCAGTTTCGTGTCATCTGCAAACTTTGAGATATTACACTCAAAACCCAGATCTAAATCATTAATATATATTCTAAAAATCTGGGGTCCCAGCACTTTGCCTTGCGGCACCCCGCGAATCACCTCATGCAATTCTGAAAATGACCCGTTTAACCCGACTCTCTGCTTCCTGTCTGCCAACCAGTTCTCTATCCACGTTGGTACATTACCCCCAATACAATGCCCTTTAATTTTGCAGACCAATTTTTGTGTGGAACCTTGTCAAAAACGTTTTGAAAGTCCAAATACAACACATCCATTGGTTTTCCCTTGCCCATTATACAAGTTACATCCTCAAAAAATGCGTGAAGATTTGTCTAGCATGATTTCCCTTTCATAGTCTGTGTTGACTTGGACCGATCCTGTCACTGCTTTCCAAATACGCTGTATTTCATCGTTAATAATTGATTCCAACATTTTCCCCACAACTGATGTCAATCTTCCCAGTCAATAATTATTCGTTTTCTCTCTCTCTCCTTTTTTCAAAAGTAGTTTTACATTAGCTTGCATCCAGTCTTTAGTAATTGACCCAGATTCGATAGACCGTAGGAAGATGATCACCAATACATCCACTATTTCTACGGCCACGTCCTTATGTTCTCTGCGATGCAGACTATCAGGCCCCGGGGATTTATCCGCCTTCAAGCCTTCAATTTCCCTTAAACAATTTGCCGCCCATAAGGATATCATTCATTTCCTCCTTGTCACTAGACACTCGTTCCCCGAGTACTTCCGAAAGATTATTTGCGTCTTCCTTCGTGAAGACAATACGAATATATTTGTTCAACTGGTCTGCCATTTCTTTGTGCCCCATTATAAATTCTCCTGAATCTGACTGCAAGGGACCTGCGTTTGTCTTCACTAATCTTTTTCTTCTCACATATGTATAGAAGCTTATGCATTCAGTTTTTATGTTCACGGAAAGCTTCATCTCATAATTTATTTTCCCCCAGCTAATTGAACGATGTGTCGTCCTCTGACGAATTCTAAATTGCTCCCTGTCCTCAGGTTTGCTGCTTTTTCTGGCCAATTTATATGGCTCATCCTTGGATTTAACACGATCCTTAATTTCGATAGTTAGCCATGTTTGAACCACCTTCCCTGTTTACTTTTGACTTCAGAAAGGGATGTAAAATTGTTGTAGTTCATCCTGATTTCTTTAAATGTTTGCCATTCTCTATTCACCGTCAACACTCTTAGTATCATTTCCCAGTCTATTCTAGCCAATTCATGTCTCCTAACATCGAAGTTACCTTTCCTTAAGTTCAGGATCCTAGTCTCTGAATGAACTGTGTATCTCTCCACCATAAAAATAAATTCGATCATATTATTATCACTCTTCACCAAGGGGTCTCCCAGAGCATGATTGCGAATTAGTCCTTTCTCATTACACATCATCCAGTCGCGGATGGCCTGCCCTCTAATTGTTTCCACGACATATTGGTCCAGAAAACCATCCCTAGAACACTCCAGGAAATCTTCCTCCATTGTATTGCTACCAGTTTGGTTAGCCCAATCTATATGTAGATTAAATTCGCCCATGATAACTGATGTACCTTTATTGCACGCATCTCTAATTTCATTTTCGATGCTGTCCCCAACCGCACTAATACGGATTGGTGGTCTGTACACAACTCCCACTTGTGTTTTCTGCCCTTTGGTATTCCGCAGCTCCACCCACACAGATTCCACATCATCCAAGCTGATGGCCTTCCTTACTATTGCGTTAGTTTCCCCTTTAAATAGCAACGCTACCCCACCTCCTTTTCATTTCTGTCCATCCTTCCTGAATGTGAAATACGCCTCGATGTTGAGTTCCAAGCCTTGGTCACCCTGGAGCCATGTCTCCGTGATGCCATTCATATCATATTCATTAATTGCTGCTTGTGAAGTTAATTCATCCAAGTTATTACGAATACTCCTCACATTGAGGCACGGAGCTTTCAGGCTTGTATTTTTAACACACTTTATAAAATACACTGCATTTTAGAAGTCTGATTGATAATGTTCATTGCTGAAGACACCAGAAACTGGGACAACTTTTATCAAATTTAACTGGACAGTTAATTCCTACCGTGCACGGGGTAATAGAAAGATTATTGACGATACAATCTCGTGATGCTCATTTGCATATTCAACGCATTACGATTTGAAAGAAGGTTAAACAATTTTTAGTGAAATGTTTTGGAAATTATGTGTAATTTGTATTTCGTTATAATTAACTGTTGGCGTCAAATACCGTTCATGTCTCTTCTTCCTCTGTTAAATACCAAGCGCAGGATTGGACGTAGACCAGACTGCACTGCTCTTGATATTTGTGAGATCATCCATAACATTGAGTTGTTTCTACTTTATTCTGGGCGTCAGAAGTTATTTCACAGCTTCAACTTTATCAGAATGTTCGGCTCTATCTCATTTCATATGTGGCGCAGTGATTCTATTGTTATTTTAATTTTTCTTTTTATACCCGTGCTTATATATTAGCAGTGTGAGACTTTTCGAAGGCTCCTTTAAATAATTGACAAAACACTTTCTAATGCTCCTGCCACCTGCAACGATTACGGTATAGGGAATTTGTGAATGTCACTCAGTGATACCACAATTTTTAATTAAAATGACGAAATTTTAATTAAATGACATAGATGATCCAAAGCACTTCAGAGTGGTGTGAAAAGAAATGAGTTTGTAGTTAGAAAAAAAGGAAGTCAGAAGCGGGATTTGAATCCACACCTACAAATGCCATCGCTTGGCCATCTTGACTATTGAATGCCCCTGTTTAAACTTATTATTTCAGAACGGTGTAGTCTAAAAGCTTTTCAATGCTGCTGGAAGGCTCAGTGACCCGCATAACATCTCCCCCGGGGTTTTCCTGAGCCTGTGTTTGGTGTATGAGAAGGTTTCCATGAAACATGGTATCTTGCATCTCAGGGATGGAGAATAATCCTCTGAGCTCTGGAACTGGAAAAGAGCAAATAATGAATGAGTTGTTTCCGGTTTTGAAATGTGGCTGAATTCTACTGTTATAAGCTTTGCTTAGCGGAATGAAAGAAATGCAAAAATGCTCACTGAGGACGGTGAAATGTTCAACAACTGAACCATAATAATTTGTGAAACTTCACTCATGGAGGAAATGTTATCTTCTATCTGACTTTACACCGTCGGTCTTTCAGTAGACGGGTTTAACATGTTCATTGCTAATGCAACATAGCTCAGCAACAGAGAGAAATGTTCAGCGAGCAGCTGAAATGCTGCTTCCCACTTTCTGCAAAAAATTCCTTTGACAAACTTTTGTCTGACTGGAGCTGTATGAAACAAAAATGTTCTTTTCCGCGTAATTAAATTCTCAATTTCCGCGATCATTCCCAATCATATGATTCGGAGGCCTCAGAATGTTCAACAAAAATTAATCGCCCAATGGAGCCTTTGAATCCACGAACTTGGAATTAAGAATCGAGTGCTCTACCGACTGAGCTAGCCAGGCCAGCGGAGGCTTCACGTTGATGTCCCTGATTACAACCAGGCGCCCTTTGGCTCTGCCCCAGTGGATTAACTTGTTCTTCAGAGCATGACCCAGTTTCTACTCTGTTCCAAGGTGTGCAAGGAAATCAACCATTAAAAGCCCTTTCACTAACCTTAAGGAATCAGGCAATTTTCTTATCGCAGAGTGATTTTATTCCGTGTCCGTACCTCTTGTCTATGTGCAGCTCTTTCACAATTCAGCCTGTCTATGTGGCTCTGTTTAATCAGAACATGGAAAAAAAATGAGCAGACTTTAGAGCAAGCCTATGGTTATCGTGAGGCAGCAAAGAAAATATCAATTCGGGAAGAATACGAATTTACCCCGCTGCAGCTGTAATGCTGCCTCCCACATTCTGCAAAAAGTTCCTTTGACACCATTGTGAAATGCAACTTTTCTTCCATGTAATTTAATAAAATCAATTGACTCAAATTAAAAAAGGTGATATCAAAGTTACTTCCCAAACCGGGAATGGAACCCGGTTGGCTGTTGTGATATGAATGGTTGTGTGACTCAATATAGTTATGCTTTAAAAAATCTCGCACTGCTTTGTTAAGAACAATTTGTTTCGGTGTCAAAGGCGATTGGAAATGACAACAAAAACGCCAGGCAGCGCCAGCAGTGAGACAGACTCGAACGTTTGAACAACTTGGTGCTGCGAAGTAACCGCTGAGCTAAAGCTGACGCCGATGACAAGGCGAGAAACTACTCAATATAAGCAATGAGCTCAGAAATATCAGGAGCAGTGCAGTCCAGTCAATGTCAAAACCCTCCTTTTCATTCAACAGAGGAAGAAGAGACGTGAACGGGAGTCAGACACCACACAGTTTAATTTAAGGCACAAATACAAGTCACATTTAATTTCGAAAACGTTTCACTGTAACATTTTTCCACGTTATTTAAAATCTTACTGCGTTGAATCTGAAAATGGGGACCATGGGATTTTGTCTTCATGACTGATTCTAATTTATGTGCATGGCAGCAGTAACTTGTCCTGTTAAATTTGTAAAAATTGCCCAGATTTTTGTGCCACCAGAAATGAAGCATTTTGTGCCATACTCATAAAATACAGTGTTTTTTAAATATTAGTTCATGGGATGTGGGCATCGCTGGCAGAGCCAGCATTTATTGCCCATCCCGTATTGCCCTTGAGGAGGTGCTGGTGGGCCGCCTGCTTGAACCGCTGAAGTTTGTGTGGTGAATGTGCTCCTGCAGTGCAGTTAGGGAGGAATTTCCAGGATTAATGAGGCATTCATGATGAAGGAATGGTGATATACTTCCAAGTCAGGATCGCATGTTACTTGCGGCAGGGGGCGGGGGGCCTTCTACATCATGGTGTTCCCATGAACCTGCTGTCCTTGTCCTTCTAAGGGGTAGAGGTCGCGGGTTTGGGAGATGCATCCGAACAAACCTTCGTGAGTTGCTGCAGTGCATCTTGTCGATGGCAAACACTGCAGCCACGTTACGTCGGTGATAGTGGGAATGAAAGTTTAAGGTGGTGGTGTTGTACTCATCACTCTGATGCTTTGCCCAAAGTGCTGTCGAGCTTCTGGAGTGGAATTGAAGCTGCACTCATTCAGGCAAGTGGAAAGTGTTCCACCAATATGCAGTCTTGTGCATTGTAGCTGGTCGGAAGACTTTGGAGAGTCAGGAGGTGAGATACTCGCCGCAGAATACCCAGCCTCTGACATGCTCTTGCTGCCACACTATTTATGTGGCTGGTCCAGTCACGTTTCTGTTCAATAGTGAGCCATCGGATGTTGATAGTGTGGGATTCTTTGATGTTAATGCAGTTAAATGCCAAGGAGCGGTCGTCAAACCCTTGCTTCTTGTAGATAGGCATTGACTGGCAAATTATGGTGCGAATGTTACATGCCACCTATCAGCTGAAGCCTAAATCTCGTTCAGGTTTTGCTGCATGTGGGAATGGGCTGCTTCATTATCAGCGGAGCTATGAGTGGTACTGAGCTCTGTGCAATCTTCAGTGAACATTGCCACTTCTGACTTCTTGTGGCAGGGAAGATCATTGATGAAGGGGCTGAAGAGGGTTCTGCCAAGGACACTGCACGAAGGAATTCTTTCCGCGATGCATTGGGGCTGGGTTGATTGACTTCCAACAACCACAACCATCTTCTTCTGTGCTAGGTATCACTCCAGCCAGTGAAAAGTCTCCCCCCTGATTCCCATTGACTTCAATGTGATAGTCATTCTTTCATTTGACTGTACTCGAAGACTGCTACAGCCTCACAAGCCCCTGAGATATCTGCGCTCCACAAATTCTGCGCTCTTGAGCTTCCCTGAATATAACTTCTCAACAATTAATGGACGTGCCTTCAGCTGCCTGTGCCAGAAGATCTGGAATTATCTCCCTAAACCTATCCGCATCTCTAACTTTCTCGATTTGCTGCAGTCCGCTGGAAGCAGGTGATGAAAGCAGGCGTGTGAGGTAGACTGATAGGTGAGCGCTGCTTCTGATGCTGTGTGATTCCCGGTGGGAGTGGGCGGAGATTGTAACGTCTTTTTATTCCACCGATGCAGGATAAATGAGACTGTGTTTGAGTAACCTTCATGTGTACAATCATCCGCTGCCAGCATTGTAGACCTCGTGATACAACGGTAGCGTGTCTGACTCCAATCAGAAGGCTGCAGGATTAAATCACGTCGGGTTCACGATTCGTTTCGATATTGTGCTTCCAGATTTTATATTTTCTTTGCTGTTTCACATTAACCTAAACCTTGCTCTAATGTCCGTCTTACTGTTTCCAAAAAGGCAAGTACACATTAAAATGAACATTCTGAATCAGACGCCTCAAGTAAAGTGAAATGATTTTGAAATGACTTTTAAATGATTTGACAGTTAATATAACATAAGAACGTTGGATTTAAGAGCAGGAGTCGGCCATTTGTCACCTCGAGCCTGCTCGACCATTCAATAAGATCATGATTGATCAGATATTGGCCTCAGCTCCACTTTCGTGCCGGCTCCCCATAATCCTTATCGTTGAAAAATCTGATTGTCTCCACCTTAAATAGAAACAATGACCCAGCCTCCACAGCTCTCTCGGGTGCAGGATTCCAAAAGTTCACTACCCTCTGGGATCACAAATTCCTGCTCATTTCCGTTTTGAATGTGCGACTCCTTATTCTGAAACGATGCCCCCTACATCTAGACGCTCCCGCGATTGGAAACTTCCTGTTTGCATCTACCCTGTCAAGCCTACTCAGAGACTAAGGAAATTACAAAAGTACACCTCTCATTCTTCTAATCGCCAATAAATTTAGGCCCAATCTGCTCAACCTTTCTTCATAACATAACCTCATGTACCTTATCTGACATGCCTCTAATGCAAGTATATCCCTCCTTCATAAGGAAACCAAAACTGTACGCACTATTCCAGGTGTGTTCACAGATTAATAGAAATTTGCAGCACAGATGGAGGCCGTATTGTCCCATCGTGTCCGCACCAGCCAACCAAGAGCTATTCAGCCGAATCCCACTTTCCAGCTGTTGGCCCGTAGCCTTGTAGGTTCTTTCATTTTAATTTCACGTCCAAGTATTTTTAAATGTGGTGAGGCTTTCTGCCTGCACCAACCTTTCAGACAGTGAGCTCTAGATATCCGCCACGCACTAGCTGATGATATTTAACTTCATATCTCAACTAAACCGCGCCCAATTACTTTAAATCTATGTCCCTGGTTGTTGTTCACGTGACAATGGAAACTGGTCCTTCCAATACAATCTATCCAGGATCGTCAATATTTTGTACACCCCAATCAGATCTCCACTCAGCCACCTCTTTTCCAAAATTATAACGGAAAATGCTGTAAATACTCAGCATTACAGGCAGTGACTGTGGAGAAAAAAAGAGAGTTATTGTTTCAGGTTTGTCACCTTTCATCAAAATTGGAAAATGTTAACGATAGAACAGATTTCAATCAGGTGCAGAGGCAGAGATAAATGGGAGGGGAGGAATGATTAAAAGGGAAGGTCTGTGTTATGGTGAAAGGCAGAAGCGGTTAAATGCTGCCTCGAACCAGGTTAAAATCTGTTACATCTCTAAAGTCTTCCAGGTCGGATGAAAGTTCACAGATCTAAAACGTTAACTCTGTTTCTCTCTCCACAGAAGCTGCCTTATCTGCTGAGTAGTTCTAGCATTTTCTGTTTTTGTTTAGGATTACAGCATTCTCTCTATTTCTCTCTATTTTGCAATTGTGAACTATTTTATTTGGGCTGTCTTTCCATCGTCCAAACAAGTCCGAGTAAAAATGTAAATTAGATTTCCTCTTAAACGTCCAGTGCAATGTTAATAGAAATAAGAAGTAAGTAAATATGTATAAACATGGCAGGCGGCTACCTTTGAAGATTCCACAATTGTTTATAGAGAAACAGACACATTAGACATAGAAACATGGAAAATAGGTGCAGGAGTAGGCCATTCGGCCCTTCTAGCCTGCACCGCCATTCATTGAGTTCATGGCTGAACATTCAACTTCAGCACCCCATTCCTGCTTTCTCGCCATACCCCTTGATCCCCCTAGTAGTAAGGACCTCATCTAACTCCTTTTTGAATATATTTAGTGAATTGGCCTCAACAACTTTCTGTGGTAGAGAATTCCACAGGTTCACCACTCTGTGGGTGAAGAAGTTCCTCCGCATCTCGGTCCTAAATGGCTTACCCCTTATCCTTAGACTGTGACCTCTGGCTCTGGACTTCCCCAACATTGGGAACATTCTTCCTGCATTTAACCTGTCTAAACCCGTCAGAATTTTAAATGTTTCCATGAGGTCCCCTCTCATTCTTCTGAACTCCAGTGAATACAAGCCCAGTTGATCCAGTCTTTCTTGATGGGTCAGTCCCGCCATCCCGGGAATCAGTCTGGTGAACCTTCGCTGCACTCCCTCAATAGCATGAACGTCCTTCCTCAGGTTAGGAGACCAAAACTGTACACAATACTCCAGGTGTGGCCTCACCAATGCCCTGTACAACTTCAGCAACACCTCCCTGCAGCTGTACTCAAATCCCCTTGCTATGAAGGCCAACATGCCATTTGCTTTCTTAACCGCCTGCTGCACCTGCATGCCAACCTTAAATGACTGATGTACCACGACACCCAGGTTTCTTTGCACCTCCCCTTTTCCTAATCTGTCACCATTCAGATAATAGTCTGTCTCTCTGTTTTTACCACCAAAGTGGATCACATTTATCCACATTATACTTCATCTGCCATGCATTTGCACACTCACCTAACCTATCCAAGTCGCTCTGCAGCCTCACAGCATCCTCCTCGCAGCTCACACTGCCACCCAACTTAGTGTCATCCGCAAATTTGGAGATACTACATTTAATCCCCTCATCTAAATCATTAATGTACAGTGTAAACAGCTGGGACCCCAGCACAGAACCTTGCGGTACCCCACTATTCACTGCCTGCCATTCTGAAAAGTACGCATTTACTCCTACTCTTTGCTTCCTGTCTGACAACCAGTTCTCAATCCATGTCAGCACACTACCCCCAATTACATTGATTAAACGGATAACATAATAATTTCGATTGGGTATATATTTTTGAAACAGGAGATAAAAAACTGAGAAAATAATGAGGTTTATTCCCGACTAATTAATCGGGAGTACCTCATTCATTCTGCAAAAAAGATGAGAAGAGAAATTCGTAAATTAATATCTTTACGACACCATATTAAAACAATTTCGATGTTATTCTGATTGTTTTCCCTGTACAGGAATAAAGATGAATCGTTATTTACGTTAACTCAAAGTGTTCCCTGCATTTTGTTTCTAATTCGGTGAAGCACATTGTGTATGTTTTTATCTGCACTTGTGGATAATTGCTTCATTTCTGACATGTTACATGTGGTGGTATTGGTACAAGAAGAACACGTTTATTAATGGACGTGATTGCAGTTGGAAATTCGGGTCGGTTTTGTTCAATTCTCTGTAATAGCCTGAACTAAAGATCTACGGCATTTTTATTTGCGAGTTGGTTGTTTGCATTATGATCAATATTCTACTTACTGAAGTGGACGTTCAGGATTTCAGCACCATACGAATGGCAATGTTCCTGCTGCTTGTGCAGATATTGATCTGGTGAATGAGGGCTAGGGCTAATACATTGACAATTTTAAAATTAATACAATTTGCAAGAATACATATGCCCCTTTCAGCTCTCCTTGGACTTTTGGCTTGTTTGTCGATGCATAACCATGCGACTGACTGATGTTTCTGAAGTGTTACCGCATCGTTTGCAGTTGCCAAAAATCCCATACATTTCTGATTAGTTATATTTTTAAACAGATTTATCGACATGACGAAGTAAAAGCTACTAATTAATTCTACTGCAACCAAACATGCATAATGGGCTTGTAAATCAGAAACGATTTTCAAATAGATAAGAGTGCGTTGGTACCTTTTGGAAGGAGGGCTAAAGACACGACATAACCCTTGGACAATAAGAGCATAGATAAGTTCGAAGTGCAAAGGGATCTTAGGGGTACAGATACAAAAGTTACTTTGCAGCAATGGAGGATAACAAAGCCATACACATGCAAATATAGCACTGTAGTTCCTTTGGAGAGGATTAGAATTCAAAGTGCAGAAGTTATCTAAAACCTATATCGAACCTTGTGTGATTGCCTAATGAGGTGATATTGTGGTATGCCGATATGTCATTACGCTATACACGATATCATTGTTGTAAAAGCTATTGCAAATATTGTTGTTTTAAAATATGCCTTCGGGTGAAAAGCTCACACTACAATAGGTTTCTGACCCGCTCAGTACAACAAAATAGAGAGAAAATTGGCGGGAAGTAGCTGAGGATATTAGATTTGGAGGGGAGGAGCTGAGTCTAATAGATTGGAAGGAAGAAGCTGATGATAATATGTGCGGTGAGGAGCAGCTGAGAATATTTGTTGGGGTGGGGAGGAGCTGAGGATATTGGGAGTGGTGGGGGGCAGCTGAGGATATTAATTTGGATGGGGAGGGTCTGAGGATATTGGGTGTGGTGGGGAGGAGCTGAAGATATTGTGCGGAATGGATAGCGTCCATTTCTGTGGGATGGATCTGAGGATATTGGGTGCGGTGAGTAGGGTCGTAGGAAATTGAGGTGATGGAGAGGAGCTAAGTATATTTGGTGCATTGTTAGATATGGAATGACTCAAAGTGAGGCTGATGTAAACAGGGCGACGGTTCTTGTAGTACATATAAATAATATCGTCACCAACGTTCCTGATGCAGCGGTACAAAGTTACATAAGCCTGCTCCGCTATTTAACCTTCCGAATTACTGATCAAATTCCCAAACCTCACACAGCTCTAGATGGCTGCCTTTACTGATCATTATTGCTTTTTAATCAATAAGCAGATTTTTTCATCCTATATTGAAGAGGCTTTTCTCTAAAGTAGATTTACAGTAGACAATAGGAGACATGCAGCCTGTGCAGTTGCTGCAAGTGATCTTTAATGCAGATGAATGCCAGATGAAACACTTTCTTGGGAATCTAGATATGTAAATGTAGAAATATCTAGTTATTGTTGTTGATCATACAGATTTTGAAAAGGCGTTTGACAAACTATCGCTTAACAGACTAGTTCATAAATTTCTACCCCATAGGATTAAAATGCCAGTGCAGCATGTACATGACAATGGCTGAGAGACAGATAACAGAGAGTATGGGTGACTGGTTGTTGTTCAGACTGAAGGGTGCTGTACTGCTGACCACCTCAGGGGTCGGTGACAGCAGGACTACTTTTTATATATTTATTCATCAGCTACATTTGCGTATATACTGTATCTTTTTATCGTTCATTGATGATACAACATGAAGAAGTGAAGTAGACAATGAGGACAATAGTGATATACTGCAGGAGGTAATAGACTGACTGCAGAAATTGAGAAAGTTTAAGAAGATCATCAGCAAAACGCACAATTAATTAACACTATACAACTGATTCTAATTCCTGCCTTTCAATTTATCGCCTCATCTATTAACTGCTATATATTCTGCATTAATCGAATAACATATAAATGGAGCCAAAAACACGTCTTAAATGCCCAGCAAATATATTCATGCGGGAGGGCCTGAGAACGACAGAGAAGTCCCTGACCTGATCCTACACTTCCAGAATGGTGTTTGTATCCAATTCCCAACTATTCGCTTGGAACATACAAAAATAGTAACATTGCAAATAGTTGCAGGAGTAGTCCATTTGGCGCTTCTAGCCTGCACCACCATTCAAAGAGTCCATGGTTGAAGATGCAACTTCAGTTACCCATTCCTGTTTCTCGCCATACCCCTTGATCCCCCGAGTAGTATGGACTTCATATAACTCCTTTTTGAATATATCTAGTGAATTGGCCTGAACAACTTTCTGTTGCAGAGAATTCCACAGGTTCACCACTCTCTGGGTGAAGAAGTTTCTCCTCATCTCGGTCCTAAATGGCTTACCCCTTATCCTGAGACTATGATCCCCTGGTTCTAGACTTCGCCACCATTGGGAACATTCTTCCTGCATCTAACCTGTCTGAACCCAACCGAAACAAACTTGGCCCCAACCGAACCAAACCCGGCCCCAACAGAACCGAACCCGGCCTCACACCATACCTTGATTCCAGTAGAAACAGAGAGAGCACGTGTCAGTGGGGAAGACAGAGAAATGCAGAGAGATAGAGAATGAGAGAGAGACAGAGCTAGAGAGAAAGAGAGAGAGAGAGAGAGGCGGAACTACACAGAAAGACAGAGAGAGTGACAGAGAGATAGACAGAGAGAGACAGAGCGAGACAACGAGAGAGCGAGACAGAGAGAGATAGAGAGAGAGAAGGATAGATGCAGATAGATAGAGAGAGGGATAGACACAGATCGAGAGAGAGAGAGATAGAGACAGAGAGTTAGAGAGACAGGGAGAGAGAGAGACAGACAAAGGCAGATGGACAAAGCGAGAGAGAGAGACACACAGAGAAAGAGAGAGACAGAGAGACAGAGATAGTGGGAGAGACAGAGAGAGACAGAGAGAAACTCAGAGAGAGAGGGTGAAATAGACAGAGGCAGAACGAAAGAAAGAAAGAGACAGAACAAGACAGACAGACAGAGAGACAAGCACAAAGAGAGAGATACCGAGAGAGAGAGAGCGAGAGAGCGAGAGAGAAAGAGAGAAAAAGACAGCGTTAGAGACAGACAGAGCGAGAGAGAGAGAGAGAGAGTGAGAGATAGAAACAGATAGATAGATAGATAGAGAGAGACAGAGAGCAAAAGAGCGAGAAAGTGAGAGGGAGAAAGGCAGACAGAGAGAGAGATGGTGAGAGAGAGACAGACAGAGATAGACAGCGAGCGAGATAGAAAGAGAGAAAGTGAGGGGGAGCAAGAGAGAGAGCCAGAGAGTGAAAAACTGTGAGGGAATGCAAGAGAGATAGAGAGAATGAGATAGCGAGAGAGATAAATAAAGAAAGACAAAGTGAGAGACAGGGAGAAAGAGAGAGAGATAGAGAGAGATATAGAGAGAGAGATGGAGGGAGATAGAGAGAGAGAGAGAGAGAGAGAGAGAGAGAGAGAGAGAGAGAGAGAGAGAGAGAGATGGAGAGAGAGGGAGAGAGAGAGAGAGCGAGCAACAGATAAAGAGATAGAGATGTATAGATAAGGAAAGAGAGCGAGAGCGTGAGAGAGACAGAGAGAGAGAGAGGAGAGAGAGATAGAGAAATATACAAAGATAGAGAGAAATTCAGAGACAGAGATAGAAGAGAGTCAGTGAGGCACAGAGAGAGAGAGAGAGAGAGAGAGAGAGAGAGAGAGTGAGAGAGATAGAGAGAGAGAGAGAGAGAGAAAGACAGAGAGCGACAAAGACAGAGATGGAGCATTTCAGATAGAGAGACAGAGAAAGAGAGAGATACAGAGAGAGAGATGCAGAGAGAGAGAGACAGACAGAGCGAGAGAATTATAGTGAGAGAGATAAAGAGAGAGAGAGAGAGAGAGATAGCGAGAGACTGACAGAAACTGAGAGACAGAGAGGACGAGACAAAGAAAGGGACAGAGAGAGAGACGGACAGACAGAGAGTGAGAAAGAAAGAGAGACAGAGTGACAGAGAGAGTCAGAGATAGGCAGACAGAGAGCGAAACAGTGAGAGAGACAGAGACAGAGACAGAGAGAGCCAGAGAGAGAGGGAGGGACAGAGATCGAGAGAGAGAGAGAGATAGAGAGAGAGAAACATAGAAACATGGAAAAAAAGTACAGGAGTAGGCCATTCGGCCCTTAGAGCCCGCACCGCCATTCAATAAGATCATGGCTGATCATTTCCTCAGTACCCCTTTCCTGTTTTCTCTCCATACCCCTTGATCTCTTTAGCCGAAAAGGCCATATCAAATTCCCGCTTGAATATATCCAATGAACTGGCATCAACAACTCTCTGCAGCAAGGAATTCCACAGGTTGACAAATCTCTGAATGAAGAAGTTTCACCTCATCTCAGTCCTAAATGGCGTACCCCTTATCCTAAGACTATGTCCCCTGGTTCTGGACTTCCCCAACATCGGGAACATTTTTCCCGCATCTAACCTGTCCAGTCCCGTCAGAATCTTATACGTTTCTATGAGATCCCCTCTCATCTTACATAGAAACATAGAAAATAGGTGCAGGAGTAGGCCATTCGTCCCTTCTAGCCTGCACCGCCATTCAATGAGTTCATGGCTGAACATGCAACTTCAGTACCCCATTCCTGCTTTCTCACCATACCCCTTGTTTGCCCGGTTAGTAAGGACTTCATCAAACACCTTTTTGAATATATTTAGTGAATTGGCCTCAACAACTTTCTATGGTAGAGAATTCCACAGGTTCACCACTCTCTGGGTGAAGAAATTCCTCCTCATCTCGATCCTAAATAGCTCCCCCCCTTATCCTTAGACTGTGTCCCCTGGTTCTGGACTTCCCCAACATTGGGAACATTCTTCCTGCATCTAACCTGTCTAACCCCGTCAGAATTTTAAACGTTTTTATAAGGTCCCCTCTTATTCTTCTGAACTCCAGTGAATACAAGCCCAGTTGATCCAGTTTTTTTTGATAGGTCAGTCCCGCCATCCCGGGAATCAGTCTGGTGAACCTTCGCTGCACTCCCTCAATAGCAAGAATGTCCTTCCTCAGGTTAAGAGACCAAAACTGTACATAATACTCCAAGTGTAGCCTCACCAAGGCCCTGTACAACTGTAGCAACACCTCCCTGCCCCTGTACTCAAATCCCCTCGCTATGAAGGCCGTCATGCCATTTGCTTTCTGAACCGCCTGCTGTAACTGCATGCCAACCTTCAATGACTGATGTATCATGACACCCAGGTCTCGTTGCACCTCCCCTCTTCCTAATCTGTCACCATTCAGATAATAGTCTGTCTCTTTGTTTTTACCACCAAAGTGGATAACCTCACATTTATGCACATTATACTTCATCTGCCATGCATTTGCCCACTCACCTAACCTATCCAAGCCGCTCTGCAGTCTCATAGCATCCTCCTCGCAGCTCACACTGCCACCCAACTTAGTGTCATCCGCAATTTTGGAGATACTACATTTAATCCCCTCATCTAAATCGTTAATGTACAGTGTAAACAGCTGGGGCCCCAGCACAGAACGTTGCGGTACCCCACTGGTCACTGCCTGCCATTCTGAAAAGTCCCTATTTACTCCTACTCTTTGCTTCCTGTCTGACAACCAGTTCTCAATCCATGTCAGCACACTACCCCCAATCCGATGTGGTTTAACTTTGCACATTAATCTCTTGTGTGGGACCTTGTCGAAAGCCTTCTGAAAGTCCAAATATACCACATCAACTGGTTATCCCTTGTCCACTCTGCTGGAAACATCCACAAAAAATTCCAGAAGATTTGTCAAGCATGATTTCCCTTTCACAAATCCATGATGACTTGGACCTATCATATTACCTTTTTCCAAATGCACTGCTATGACATCCTTAATAATTGATTCCATCATTTTTCCCACTACCGATGTCAGGCTGACCGGTCTATAATTCCCTGTTTTCTCTCTCCCTCCTTTTTTAAAAAGTGTGGTTACATTGGCTACCCTCCACTCCATAGGAACTGATCCAGAGTCAATGGTATGTTGGAAAATGAATGTCAATGCATCCACTATTTCCAAGGCCACCTCCTTAAGTACTGTGGGATGCAGTTCATCTGGCCCTGGTGGATTTATCGGCCTTCAATCCCATCAATTTCCCCAACACAATTTCCAGACGCATAAGAATTTCACTCAGTTCCTCCTCCTTACTAGACCCTCATACCCCTTTCATATCCGGAAGGTTGTTTGTGTCCTCCTCAGTGAATACCGAACCAAAGTACTTGTTCAATTGGTCCGCCATTTCTTTGCTCCCCGTTATGACTTCGCCTGATTCTGACTGCAGGGGAGCTACGTTTGTCTTTAACAACCTTTTTCTCTTTACATATCTATAGAAACTTTTGCAATCCGTCTTAATGTTCCCTGCAAGCTTCTTCTCGTACTCCATTTTCCCTGCCCTAATCAAATCCTTTGTCCTCCTCTGCTGAGTTCTAAATTTCTCCCAGTCCCCGGGTTCGCTGCTATTTCTGGCCAATTTGAATGCCATTTCCTTGGCTTTAATGCTATCCCTGATTTCCCTTGATAGCCACGGTTGAGCCACCTTCCCTTTTTTATTTTTACGCCAGACAGGAATGTACAATTGTTGTAGTTCATCCATGCGGTCTCTAAATGTCTGCCATTGCCCATCCACAGTCAACCCCTTCAGTATCATTCGCCAAGCTATCCTAGCCAATTCACGCCTCATACCTTCAAAGTTACCCTTCTTTAAGTTCTGGACCATGGTCTCTGAATTAACTGTTTCATTCTCCATCCTAATGCAGAATTCCACCATATTATGATCACTCTTCCACATGGGGCCTCGCACAACTAGATTGCTAATTAATCCTCTCTCATTACACAACACCCAGTCTAAGATGGCCTCTCCCCTGGTTGGTTCCTCGACATATTGGTCTAAAAAACCATCTCTTCTGTACTCCAGGAAATCCTCCTCCACCGTATTGCTTCAAGTTTGGTTAACCCAAACTATGTGCATATTAAAGTCACCCATTATAACTGCTGCACCCTTATTGCACGCACCCCTAATTTCATGTTTGATGGCCTACCCAACATCACTACTACTGTTTGGAGGTCTGTACACAACTCCCACTAACCTTTTTTGCCCTTTGGTATTCTGCAGCTCTACCCATATAGATTCCACATCATCCAAGCTAATGTCCTTCCGAACTATTGCCTTAATTTGCTCCTTAACCAGCAATGTTACCCCACCTCCTTTTCCTTTTATTCTATCTTTTCTGAATGTTGAATACCCCTGGATGTTGAGTTCCCAGCCCTGATCATCCTGGAGCCACGTCTCCGTAATCCCAATCACATCATATTTGTTAACATATATTTGCACAGTTAATTCATCCATCTTATTGCGGAATCTCCTTGCATTAAGACACAATGCCTTCAGGCTTGTTTTTTTAACACCCTTTTTCCTTTTAGAATTTAGCTGTACAGTGGCCCTTTTTGTTCTTTGCGTTGGGTTTCTCTGCCCTCCACTTTTCCTCATCTCCTTTCTGTCTTTTGCTTTTGCCTCCTTTTTGTTACCCACTGTCTCCCTGCATTGGTTCCCATCCCCCTGCCATATTAGTTAAATCCTCCCCAACAGCACTAGCAAACACTCAGAGAGAGCGAATGAGAGAGACAGAGAGAGAGAGACATAGAGAGAGAGACAGAGAGAGAGAGAGAAAGAGAGAGAGAGATAGAGACAGATAGCGAGAAAGGGATAGGCAGAGATTGAGAGACATGCAGAGACAGAGATATAGAGAGAGAGATAGAGAGAGAGACAGAGAGAGACAGTGAGAGAGAGAGAGACAGACAGAGTGAGAGAGAGAGAGAGAGAGAGAGAGAGAGAGAAAAGACAGAGAGCGAGAGCGACACACACTAAGAGAGAGAGAGAGAGAGAGAGGCATAGAGAAAGAGAAGTAGAGGCAGAGACAAATACAGAGCGAGAGAGAGAGACAGACAGAGAGAGAGATGGAGAGAGACAAGCAGAGAGAGAGAGAGAGAGAGACAGGCAGAGAGAGAGAGAGAGAGAGTGAGAGAGAGACAGACAGAGAGAGAGAGATAGAGACAGTGAGCGAGAGATAGAGAGATCGAGATATATAGCGTGGGAGGGAGGCAGTGTGATCGAGAAAGAGACAGACAAAGAGGGAGACAGAGAAAGAGTGACAGATAGAGAGAGAAAGAGAGAGACAGAGACAGAGAGAGAAAGAAAGAAAGAGAGAAAGAAAAACAGAGACAGAGACTGAGAGAGAGAGTCAGAGAGAGAGAGAAACTGAGAGACAGATGGACAGCGAGAGAGAGAGCGACAGAGAGAGAGAGATAAAGTGCAAGACACAGAGAGAGCGAGAGAGAGAAAGACAGAGAGAGAGAAAGAGAGCGAGAGAGAGTGAGAGACAGAGAGAGAGAGAAAGATACAGAGAGATAGAGGCAGAGAGATGGAGAGAGACAGAGCGAGACAGAAACAGGACAGAGAGAGAGAGAGAGATAGCGAGTGAGATAGAGGGAGAGAGAGATTGAGAGAGACAGAGAGAGTGAGTGAGAGAGAGAGAGCGAGCGAGAGAGAGAGAG